>NC_066281.1:14557500-14562954 GCF_905404315.1 Leptidea sinapis
GATTTCGGGGGCATTTCCTGGTGGCCAGCTGATGTTTAATAGCTGGCCACCAGGCGCTATCGAATGCCCCCTCTATGTCTAGAGACACCATCAATACTACCCTCTTTGCCCTGACCTCAGCTCTGATGTGCTCGATCAAAGCAAAGAGGGCATCTTCAGTGCTTCGCTGTGGCATAAATCCGAATTGGGCCGGATTTAGCGTCGGCAGTACGTGCCACTTTATCCGGCGTACCATCATCTTTTCCAAAGTCTTACCGTGGACTGACAAAAGTCCAATCGGACGGTAAGACTTTGGGTGATGGTAGTCGGATTTTCCCGGTTTGGGAAGTGTCACGACTGCCGCACGCTTCCACGGCTTCGGGAAGTATCCCACAGCGAGGCACCTGTTGGCTATCTCTAGGAAGAGCCGCTCATCTGCCTCAATGCTTTTGGCACTGATATCTGCCGTAAACGCGTCCGATCCAGGTGCTTTGCGAGCACTGAAGTCGTGAACCGCCTCCCTGAGTTCCGCAATGGTGAAGGGCGGATCATCCGCTGCACAGGATAACTCGCACAGCGGACGGTCCGCCCCCCTCCTCATTGCGGAGTGTACGGGAGTGTCATCCTCCAGCCTGTCGTCCGGGAAGAACGTAGCTGCAAGGAGTTCTGCACTTTGCTTGGGATCAAGAGTCACTCCGTCTCTCACAAGAAGTTTGTCTTCTTGCTTTTTCGAGGTTTGACGGAGGACTCTGTAGATTCCGTCCCAAAGGCTTTCGCCTGTTTGCGCGGTGCAGTACTCCTTCCAGCTATGGGTCTGCGCCGCTTGCGCGGCAGACTCATATTTCTCCCTGGCTTCGAGGTACTGGCGGATGACGAATTCCCTCCTTGTTGGGGCCGCGCAGCGTATGCGTCTCTTTTTGGTGACCGCATCTCGCTGCAGGACCCGAAGTTCGGAGGTCATCCACGGGGGTTCATACTTCAGTAGTCGCTTCAGCTTTGGGATCGCGGCCTCACACGCCTGTCGAACCGCCTCCTGATATTCGAGGACAACGTTTTCGATGTCCTCGGGGGCGGTTACGGCCGACACTCTTTCCACTCGGATCTGGCGCTTTTGGAGCTGTAAGATTAGTTCCTTTCGGAACTTATCCCAGTCTGCCTTGCGTGTGTTATATATCCGAGTGGTTGGTGCTGGGCCGGGTGCTTTTGCACGACCAGCGCGGAGTCCTATCCTTAGAGCGTTGTGATCGGAGCTTACCATGTCGGGGTCCACCCACCAGGACTCCATCCTTGACAGGATACTTTGGCTGCACACCGTAATGTCGACTCTGCTTGTACAGAGCCGACCTCCTCGAACCACTTGAAAAGTGGGTTCGGTACCTGTATTCAGGATGTGCAGCTGATGGTCGTCAAAGTATCCTGCCAATTCGGCTCCCCGGTGGTCCTCATCCGTGCTACCCCACCATGGGCTCCACGCATTGAAGTCACCTCCAATCACAACACTCAAGGTTCCCAATTTTGATCGGACGCTGGAGAGACGTTCCAGGGGTTTGTCTCCTTCCAGGTAAACGGATACTAATCCAAGTGTCCAGTCGGAGAACTCAATGGTAATTGCCACTATGTTCTCCGACTGAAGGCTCGGATCACACGTTACCTGGAGGTCTTTATCAAAGACCACTATTGCGGCCTTTGCTGGATTGGTCCTATTTATCCCCTGGTCCATTTGATAGACGCGAACCCCTGGGTATCGCTTCAAGGCACCTTGATTACCTGTATAGGGTTCCTGCAGCAGTGCCAGGCTCACCTTCTGGCTGACAGCTTCTGCCATCAGCTCATCGGTCGCCAATCGCTTCCGCTGCAGGTTTACCTGTATCATGTGCCTTGAAGCAGTATCCCTGGGCCCGCGACCTCCTGGATTTACAACCGCGGTGCCCTTAGCAGTAGCACACGCCGAGGCGGGCAATGGCATCCCATTTCCGCCTCACCGGACAGTCACCGCTAAACGCACCGTGATCCGTCTTGTCCAGCTTCGCGTGACGGCAGTTAATGCAGCTGGGCGTCTCCCCCACGACATAGTCGGGGCATTCGCTCCTTACGTGTGGTCCCCCGCAGTGACTGCAAAGGTCCGAAGACTCTTTGCAGTGGCGCCGTCCGTGCCCGAAGGCTAGGCATTTCGAGCACTGAATGAGGGGCGAGAAGTCCTCGACCTTCGACCGCTTAAGGTCAAGATGGACGGACCCCTCGTCCGTCATGCGACGCCACAGCGGAGGGGCCACTCGCAGGACGACATGTGTGAGGTGCGGATTGCGGCACCTCCGACGGAAACATGTTTCCGTCGTTTGTTGGTCTTTCTGCAGGCCTGTGAAGAGCTCTTTATTTTGCGCTCTTAGGGCTGCAATGACCTCCTCATCCTTGAGGCAAGCGAGGACGTCTCGGATGATCAACATCGGGTTTTTCCCCCTCGCCTCTTGGACTTGAAGGCCCGCATTAGCCCCGAGTCGCGTCTTCACAGCCTCGACCTCGGTTCTTGTGCCGCAAGTGAGCACCACCTTCCTGTTACGCACTTTGCGAACACTGTCCACCTTAGCGCCGGTTTTAGTGGCGTCTACGGCCACTCTAATTTTGGCGACAACATTGTCGCTCGAATCATCGGGTGACTTGCTAGTCACCACGATAGAGTGGCCGGACTTAGCCGGCGCCTTGGCGGCCATAGCCGCATACGAAGGTGGTCCTTTGGCCTGTGCAGGCTCCTCCAGGAGCTTAGTTGTTGTAGCTCCCAGACTTCGCACCTCACTAAGCATATCCATAGCCTCCCGTCGCATGGACTTAAGTTCTCCTAGAAGGGAGCCCAGCTCCACATCGGGTGGATGAGCGGGCAGCCTCGTGTTAATATGTTGAATTACATCGAATTCAACAACACGGCGGAGTGCCTCCAACTCCTTCCGCAACTCCGCCGTCTGCCCGCCCACATCTGCCTTCTCCACCCGTTGTGTTAACAGCAGAATCTGCTCCGCGTGGCTTGACTCCCTTCTTGAGATGTCCTCTGCGTGTCTCCTCTTGATATTTGCGATCTCTAGCTGGAGATCGCGCCGCGCACTGTTCACTTGAAGAGTGGCCTCGTAAAGAAAGTTGAGGCCCTCAATGACTGTTGTTTTTATGGAGCCCTTGAGATTGCCGGATTTTTCAAGCTCTTCTTTAGCCCGCTGGTAATTTCGATTTGCGTCCTTCAGAAGGGTCGCTGTCGGGCTTTCGGGTTCCCCGGCGCTTACTGATCGCGTTCCAGAAGGCGGAGTGTGGAAATCCATACCCGCCTCCCATTGAAGCGCTTGCGCCAGGGTACTGCTACCCGGCTTACTTCCCGAGCCCGCACCGAAATCACTTCCGGTGAAAGAACCCTCCTCCGTGTCAATTTTTCGGCCAATTGCTGCACGCACTCTTCCCGGGTCTGAAGATGGACGTTTTGTGGCCATCGCCGTGGCCACCAACCCTTTGTCGCCAGGTCTAGCCACGCGTGCAGATTTGGCTGATGAAGACATTGCTGGAACGGCGGCACGCAAGTTATTTAAAAAAAGTCACAAGACAATTGTCACTTGTCTAAGTTGTTCGAAAACCTCGTGGCTCCGCGTGCTTCCGTCTCCCATACAAAGCCAACGAGGTTATAAGTGGCACTTTTATCTTCAAGTATCTTCGCAATCCAATGTCCGATTTTTTTCAAATTTGGATTGCTGTACACGTCTCGATCAGCGCTACAGGAATTAGTGTTGCGTTCCTCGATAACTGCAGCGACGACTCGGGGCAGTTGACTCAAAGTCCAGACCCTGTATCTATGGAGCGCGCTGCACAAAACTTTCACAAACACTAATCCTGGTGATTTAAAAGCTATCGAAACACTGAACCAAATTTCACTGAAAACGATTCACTATTTACCACTGAAATGATTTTTTACAACGGAGCTTTATGTTGATGACACGGTAGTTGGGTCAAAAAGTGGGTTAGGTTAGGTTAGGTTAGGTTAGGTTAGGTTAGGTTAGGTTAGGTTAGGTTAGGTTAGGTTAGGTTAGGTTAGGTTAGGTTAGGTTAGGTTAGGTTAGGTTAGGTTAGGTTAGGTTAGGTTAGGTTAGGTTAGGTTAGGTTAGGTTAGGTTAGGTTAGGTTAGGTTAGGTTAGGTTAGGTTAGGTTAGGTTAGGTTAGGTTAGGTTAGGTTAGGTTAGGTTAGGTTAGGTTAGGTTAGGTTAGGTTAGGTTAGGTTAGGTTAGGTTAGGTTAGGTTAGGTTAGGTTAGGTTAGGTTAGGTTAGGTTAGGTTAGGTTAGGTTAGGTTAGGTTAGGTTAGGTTAGGTTAGGTTAGGTTAGGTTAGGTTAGGTTAGGTTAGGTTAGGTTAGGTTAGGTTAGGTTAGGTTAGGTTAGGTTAGGTTAGGTTAGGTTAGGTTAGGTTAGGTGGTTAGGTTAGGTTAGGTTAGGTTAGGTTAGGTTAGGTTAGGTTAGGTTAGGTTAGGTTAGGTTAGGTTAGGTTAGGTTAGGTTAGGTTAGGTTAGGTTAGGTTAGGTTAGGTTAGGTTAGGTTAGGTTAGGTTAGGTAGGTTAGGTTAGGTTAGGTTAGGTTAGGTTAGGTTAGGTAGGTTAGGTTAGGTTAGGTTAGGTTAGGTTAGGTTAGGTTAGGTTAGGTTAGGTTAGGTTAGGTTAGGTTAGGTAGGTTAGGTTAGGTTAGGTTAGGTTAGGTTAGGTTAGGTTAGGTTAGGTTAGGTTAGGTTAGGTTAGGTTAGGTTAGGTTAGGTTAGGTTAGGTTAGGTTGGTTAGGTTAGGTTAGGTTAGGTTAGGTTAGGTTAGGTTAGGTTAGGTTAGGTTAGGTTAGGTTAGGTTAGGTTAGGTTAGGTTAGGTTAGGTTAGGTTAGGTTAGGTTAGGTTAGGTTAGGTTAGGTGTAGGTTAGGTTAGGTTAGGTTAGGTTAGGTTAGGGTTAGGTTAGGTTAGGTTAGGTTAGGTTAGGTTAGGTTAGGTTAGGTTAGGTTAGGTTAGGTTAGGTTAGGTTAGGTTAGGTTAGGTTAGGTTAGGTTAGGTTAGGTTAGGTTAGGTTAGGTTAGGTAGGTTAGGTTAGGTTAGGTTAGGTTAGGTTAGGTTAGGTTAGGTTAGGTAGGTTAGGTTAGGTTAGGTTAGGTTAGGTTAGGTTAGGTTAGGTTAGGTTAGGTTAGGTTAGGTTAGGTTAGGTTAGGTTAGGTTAGGTTAGGTTAGGTTAGGTTAGGTTAGGTTAGGTTAGGTTAGGTTAGGTTAGGTTAGGTTAGGTTAGGTTAGGTTAGGTTAGGTTAGGTTTGGTTAGGTTAGGTTAGGTTAGGTTGGTTAGGTTAGGTTAGGTTAGGTTAGGTTAGGTTAGGTTAGGTTAGGTTAGGTTAGGTTAGGTTAGGTTAGGTTAGGTTAGGGGGTAGGTTAGGTTAGGTTAGGTTAGGTTGGTTAGGTTAGGTTAGGTTAGGTTAGGTTAGGTTAGGTT
>NC_066282.1:0-25000 GCF_905404315.1 Leptidea sinapis
AAATTGCGCTTCGCTCCACCAAAAAACTAACGCGATGGTGTTGACCCGAAGACTTAAATATGACGCCCCCGCGTCTGTCCATGGGCGGAGTTGGCATTTCGATCATCAAAGAACTAAAAATATTGGGTGTAACCATCGACGGACAAGCTGACTTTTAATTCACACGTAGCCAATGTCTGCAGAAAGGCCCTGGGGGTATATAAGCAGCTAGCCAGAGCAGCAAAGGTCAGTTGGGGGAACTTCACCCTGAAGTCATAAAACTATTTACGTTGCGACAATGGAACCCATTATCCTATACGCCTCCAGTGTGTGGGCTCCGGCGGCTAAGAAGCTTGGGGTCCGGAAAAAATTGGGAGCGGTGCAACGGGGCATTGCTCAAAAAAATGTGCAGGGCATATCGAACTGTGTCCCTGAACTCTGCGCTCCTTTTAAGCGGTATGCTCCCACTCGATCTTCGAGTAAGTGAAGCAGCCTCCCTATACGAGGCTAGAAAGGGACGGCCAAACGACAAGCTATGCGGCAGAGAAGTAGAGTTGATGGTCTCCGCCAAAGATTGCCTTCACCCAGCTCTGTATATCGACCTAGAAATTAAAAGCCTGGCAAACCAACAACAGTTCGATGCCGAGAGCGAACATATATGTTCGTATCTTTACGGACGGGAGCAAGATCGAGGGAAAGGTGGGCGCTGGTTTAATCATTTTGGAGTGCGAACCGCGAAACTAGGGCCCTGAAACTTGCTCTCCCGAGTTATGCGACCGTCTATCAGGCGGAGCTCCTGGCGATATGCAGAGCAACGAGAGAGATTTTAGGAAATGCTGGACAGTCATTTGCAATCCTGAGTGATTCGATGGCGGCCCTTACAGCGATCGGGAACTACAGCTCTCTGCATCCCCTAGCCGTAGATGCTAGAGGAAAATCTAAGATCAGCAATCCTCCAAGGCAAAACAGTGGTTTTGTTTTGGATTAAGGTCATATAGGGCTTAGCAGGGAATGAGAGAGCTGATGAACTCGCTAAGAATGCGGCTCTCAATCTGAAGCGGAGACCTGATTATGACTTGTGCCCTATTTCATTCGTCAGGCGAAGCCTGCGCCAGGCTACGCTTGACGAGTGGAATAAAGAGATTAAGATAGAAGAAACAGCTTCAACCCACGAAGCTATTTTTCCCGGACGCAGTTGAGGCGTATAGAATTATAAGAAAGCAGGTCCCAACGAATATCACGACACAGGTTATGACGGGGCACGGTGGCTTTTCTGAGTACTTGAATCGTTTTAAGTGCAAGGATAGCCCATCGTGTGTATGCGATTCCTGATGAGGTAGAAAACGGTGTCCCATATAATATTGAAGTGCCCAGTTTTCATGAAAGAGATATGATCTCGAACAGCAACTGGGTGTTATATTAGACGCTGATGCCATAAGTGGCATTATAAAAAGCAAATATAGGCAAATTTTTATACACTATTGTGAAATTATATGTAAGAAAGTTGTATTAAGGAACAAAAGTAATTAAAATAATGCTTGCCTAATATTATGTACAATATTTCGGTCAAGCATTAAAATTAAGAAAAAATTTAGTGATATAAGTATGTATAGAAATTAAGTACTGTAAATAAAAGTACCCATCAATGTAAATCCCCTTCGAAGACAAAATAATGATAGGTTAGGTAGTTTAGTTAGATAGAAATGGGTGCCCCCCCCCATATATAGCGTGCTTGGCGAAGGATATCAGAAAGATACAGTATGAAGCATGAAAGTGCGAGAGGAATAAATGCGAGAACTTGTATGAAAGAGAAAACCGCGCAGTATAGGCTCCGATTATGTTGGAGGTAGAACGATAAAAAAAAAAAAAAAAAAAAAAAAAAAAAAAAAAAAAAAAAAAAAAAAAAAAAAAAAAAAATCCTAGCGGATGTGCTGCCTAGGAACGGCAGCAATATTAATATTAAGCAGCTTAAATTATAATTATATTAGTTTCGTGTTTTGTCTTATATTTATAATTAGTATGGAATAGGCTGTATAGTGTAAATAATGTATACATTGTACAAAAGCCACAATATAGTGTCAGGTCAATTTATGTAATTTTATTATTAGAAGTAGCATTAATTGTATAAAACGGTTCCCTATTCATAAGCCATAGGGGCTGTTATACAACCTTAGCCTTTAAGTAGACGTGCCTAGAATAAGATAGTATTAAGTAATTAAAACTGTAAATCTTTTCATGTAATAGCAGATATGTATTAGATTCATAAGTGATAATGAAGGAATATGTTGAGTAGGTAAAGTCGTAGCTGTAAGATCATATGTTTAGTAAATAAGGAAAAATTTTAAAAATAATATTGTTAGTTTGTAAGCGATAAAATAAATAAAAAACTTAATAAATTAGTAACCCACCCACAACCCCTACCGATCAATGGGAGGGAGAAAGTAGAGTCTTAGTTGTCTCTCGGCCCTGGAGCGAAAGCTGCCAGGGAGGTAGGCCTACTAGGAAAAAAAAAAAAAAAAAAAAAAAAAAACCTAACCTAACCTAACCTAACCTTTTTTTTTTTTTTTTTTTTTTTTAACGAGGAGGAAATACATTTACGTACTACCCCTGTGCACTATGTGGCACAGGGAGTGTGGGACTCAACCACTTAGACCATCTTCTACGTAGCTAGAAGTTGGCCAAGTTTGGTAATACCCAGTAAAACCTCCTCGAAAGCAGAGAGTTCCCCTTTTTGAGAGGTTCTCCGGGATCTTTGCAGGGCATTTCACCGGAGAACCTCGGGGAAGAGGCCATCAGTGGGCCCTCTACTGGCTGCTAGGGGCTGGGGTTGAGAGGTCTTCTTGGACCCCTCTCCCCCTCCTGCCCCGCCCTGCTGCCCTCTGAAGGGCAACTGATGCCCCTCTCTCTGTTTCTTTCGGCTTCCTCCTTCTGTAGCATTACGTGCTCGCAGAAGGAGGAAGCCGCCTTCCAGGGACTCCTCGCTGTCCAGCATGCTCTTGACCATGCCAGGCAGCGAGAGGTCCTGGCCGAGCACTGTCCTCAGGGTCTTGACCGCCTCGTTTCCCACGCGGCGCAATTCCGGAGGGTGTGATCGGCCGTATCCTCCTCGGTGTCAATCACCAGTGATGACACCGAGGCGATACCTCCTTCCTCACAACCCGGCACAGATATCGTCCAAAGCAGCCATGGCCTGACAACACCTGTGCCAGGCGGGAAGGAAATCTCTCTCCCTTTCTTCTTTTCTTCCAGTCACTTAGGACTGGAAGAATGGCGCCTATAGTGCGTGCGCCCACTTGGGAGGACTCAAGTTCCTCCGCCACTGCCTGCAAAATGGCAGTGTCAGCCGCGCGCCTTACAGACGCCATCGCGCTCCCTCCAAATTTCGCCGCCCATTTCCGCCTTAAGGCGATATAGGGCGGCGCTCATGCGAGCCTCCAAGGCCCAGGGCGGAGTGCCCGCAATAACGCAAGCCGCATCAAATGATACCGTCCGATAGCACCTGGCTATGCGGTTCGCTATCACTCGCTGCGGCCTGCGGAGGAGTGACCCATTGCCTTTTCTTTTTAAGGCATCTGCCCAGATGGGGGCCCAATACAGAGCCATGCTCTTCAGGACCCCGCTATACAGCCTCCTGACGCTTTGGGACGGCCCCCCCGCGTTTGGTAATAAACGCGCGAGAGCTCCAGCCGCCCCAACCAATCTCTCTCCGAGGTGCCTGAAGTGCGCCTCAAAGCCCCAACGGCCATCCAGCACAAGGCCTAGGTACCTCATGCAGGGGGCCACCGGGACACGCACTCCGTTCACCTCGATGAAAGCGCCAGGAGGTGGGCCCCTCCTTGGGCCGTGGAACAGGATGGCGTCCGTTTTACTTAACGCCACCCTGAGCCCCAACAGCCTGATCCGCTCAACAACAAGGGAGGTCCCGACCGAGGCCAGTAAGCCTGCCTCCCCAAAGGACCCCCCCTGGGCCACCACCAGGGTGTCGTCTGCATAGCAGAAGATGCGCATCTTGGGTAGAAGCGCACCTCGCAACACCCAGTCGTAGCCCATGTTCCAGAGGAGCGGACCCAGCACCGACCCCTGCGGGACTCCGCACTCTACGGGACGCCGCCTCATCCTCCCGTCTCCCGCCACGTAGGCCACCCGGCGCCCAACCAGGTAGTCCTTCACTATTCGGCGCAAGTACCAGGGCACCTCGAAGAAGTCGAGTGCCTCAGCAATTACGCCGAATGGGAGACTGTTGAAGGCGTTGGCTATGTCCAGGGAGACCGCCAACGCCCTCTCACCATCCGCCACCACACTCTCAACATGAGCCCTCAGCTCACTGAGGGCGTCAAGCGTCGAGCGGCCCTTCCTAAAACCGAACTGGTGTTCGGACAAGTCCGGGCCCTCGGCAGAGAGGTGGCGACTTAGGCGTGAGGCCACTATCCATTCCAGCAGCTTCCCAACCTCATCCAGCAGGACTATAGGTCGGTAAGCCGCTGGAGAATCAATTGGCCTACCCTCCTTTTTGATGAGGCATAGGCGTCCCTCCTTCCATACTTCCGGGAACCGCCCGACATTAAGACATTTGTCGAACAGTCCCCGGAGTTCCCCCTCGACATGTGGGAAGGCCAGGGCCAGGACGCGGCCGTGGATACCGTCCGGGCCCGGAGCCTTCTTCCTTGTCTTGAGGCGATCAAGGCAGAGGCCCAGTTCCACATCTGTCACGCCCTGGACCTCCCCTGTCGCCTCTCCCACAACCTCCCCCTCCCGCATCCTGGGCGGGATCAGGTCCACTGCGGTGGGGAAGAGTCCCGTGACCACTTCCTCTACAAGCGCTGGCTCCAGGACCTCGGTGAGCGGAGCCCCCCCACCCTTCAGCTTGTTTCGAGCTGAATGGTAAGGGCGCCCCCACGGGTCCCTCTCCAGGCCATCGAGAAGGTCCTTATAGGCCTTCTCTTTAGCCTGCCTGATCGCAGAGTGGAGAGCCCTCTTTCGGTCATAATATACCGTTCGAAGGCCCTCCATTACTTCAGGCGTATCGCCTCTCCGACGCCGACTCCGCAGATAGGCCCTACGGGCCCCTATGCTTTCGGTGCGTAGGACGGCTAGCTCCTGTGACCACCAGAAAACAGCCGTCCTGCGCGGGGCCCTCTTCCAACGTGGCATCGAAGAGTCTGAGAGGGACTTCATCGCCCTCTTAAAGTCAAGAGCCAGCGCTTCCACGTCGTCCGTCATAGCTGGGCCTCCGGGCCTCAGCCACGATCTTATGATCGCCACCTCCTCGGCCAATTCCCGATCAAGGTGAGTAATCACCCATCTCGGGAAGGCCGAGTTCACCCCCTCCGGTGGGATCTCAGGAGCCGGGCAGCACCTAGATGTGAGGACCCCCAGTCGGATGTACCTATGGTCCGACAGGGTCTCCACATCCTCCACCACCCGCCAGCCAGTGACCCTGCACGACGCCTCAGGGGAGGCGAGGGTAATGTCAACTATCGATGCCCCCTGAGGCCTCACGCACGTCGCTACTCCCCCGGTGTTAAGAACGACGAGACCCAGCTCAGCCGCCCATGCTACCAAGGGAGCACCCCGCACTCCGGTCATGGTGTCGCCCCAACTGCGTGAGCGACAGTTGAAGTCCCCCATGACCAATATGAGGCGGGACCTGGCCCTCCTGATGGCCGGCCCAAGGCAGCCCAGGAAGCCCTCAAACTCCCACAGAGGTCTGTTAGGAGAAAAATATACCCCCACCACTGTTAGAGGGCCCCAGTCTGCTACGACAAAGCCATCCCCCCTTTCCCGAGCTATCAGGGGCGGACGATATAATAAGGGCCCTGAGAAGTCAAAATAAGTATCTATTCCAGAACCTCAAAAAAGAAGAGGATAGGGCGGAGGTTAGATACAGAAAAAGGACGAGGAACCCTCATGTTAATAATGTAGTCATCAAAGTATCCCCTACGATCTGGAGAAGAGCCACGGAGACTGGATTTCTACATATAGACCTACAAAGGGTGAAGGTCGAAGACCAAACCCCGCTAGTGCAATGCACGCGCTGCCTAGGCTTCGGACATGGTAAGCGCTTCTGTAGGGAATCGACTGATTTGTGCAGCCACTGTGGCGGTCCACATCTTCGTACAGAGTGCGCTGATCGCCTTGCGGGTATCCCACCTAAATGTCAAAATTGTTCCAAAGAAAAACACGAGAATGTGGAACATAATGCGTTTAGTTTGGATTGCCCCCTACGCCGTAAATGGGACAAACTCGCCAGATCAACTGTGTCATACTGCTGAGAACACCCCAAAGGACAAACACCCCTATAAGATCATTCAAGCAAACCTTCAAAAAAAGAAACTGGCAACGAATGAGCTTCTTCTGGAAGCTGCAAAGCGTAGAGTTGCAGCGGCACTCCTCCAGGAACCTTACGTTGGAGCTGAGAAGGCTTTGAGAAGTCATAGAGGTGTGCGTATCTTCCAGTGCACTGAGACGGGAGAAGGTACTGTTAAAGCAGCGATAGCGATCTTTGACCACGACCTAAACGTTGTTCAGTACCCCAAGCTCACTACACATAACATCACAGTAGTGGGAATCCAGACCAGCGCCTGGAGGATCGCCCTGGTCTCGTACTATTTTGAGCCAGACCAGCCCATACAACCTTATATAGAAAGGCTTAAAGCCATTGTGGAAGAAGTGGGACCCGGATTCCTGGTAATTGGGGGAGATGCCAATGCTAAAAGCCCATGGTGGGGAAGCATATCAGAAGATCATAGGGGTGAGGAAATGTCAGGGGCTCTCGAGGAAATGGGCCTCAACGTCATAAACCAAGGGGAAATTCCGACCTTCGACACCATCAGAGGGAGCCAGCGGTTCAGCAGCCACGTAGATATCACCGCGTGTTCAACTGACATCTTGGACTTGGTGGATGACTGGAAAATTGACGAAGGTCTTACGAGTTCCGACCACAACGGCATCCTTTTTAACATCAGACTGCAAAGATCCAAGGGCATCAAAATACATAGATTAACAAGAGTTTACAACACACGTAAAGCTAATTGGACCAACTTTCGAAAAGAACTTAGCCAATTGATTCAAGAAAATAATATCTCTACAAACGTAATAGAAAAACTAGCAACAACAAAACAATTAGAGGAAATAGTTAATAAATACACGACAGCAATCAAAGATGCTTGTACTAAATCAATGCCCTTGAGGAAATCAACTGAGATTCTGAGAATGCCGTGGTGGTCCGACAAACTTGAAAACCTGAAAAAGGAAGTCTCCACCAGAAAGCGGAGGATACGATGTGCTGCACCAGTCCGCAGGTCGAAGGTCGTTGAAGAATACCTGAAATTAAAAGAGGAGTACGAACGAGAGGCAGCGAGAGCGCAAGTTGAGAGCTGGAAGGAGTTCTGCGCCAAGCAGGACAATGAGGGGGTCTGGGAGGGTATTTATCGAGTTATAGGCCGGACAAGCGAAAGAAAAGAAGACGTACCGCTAGTAAGCAATGGGAAAGTACTAAATGCTAATGACTCTGTAAAGCTCTTAGCAGAAACCTTCTATCCAGAAGATGACGCAAGTAGCGATAACGCAGATCATTGCGATACTAGGAGGAAGGCCGGTCTAGTAAACCTTGGAGACCAAAATTATTCTTGTGACCCACCGTTTACGATGCTTGAGCTAACGCTAGCTGCCAGGTCATTTAACTCCAAAAAGGCTCCAGGAGTGGATGGATTCACAGCCGACATATGCTTGCAAGCCATTACAACCGCCACAAATTTAGCTCTGTCTCTATTTAATAAATGCTTACAGCTCCACTATTTCCCGGAAGCATGGAAGGAGGCTATCGTTGTTATCCTTCGGAAACCGGGGAAAAGCGATTATACGACGCCAAAGGCCTATAGACCGATTGGTCTTTTGCCGATACTGGGCAAGATCCTCGAAAAGTTGTTGGTGGCTCGTCTTAAATTCTATTTAATCCCAAGGATGAGTACTCGCCAGTACGGCTTTATGCCACAGAGGAGCACCGAAGACTCCCTCTATACACTGATGCAGCATATAAACGGAAAACTTGATAAGAAGAAAATCATAACGCTTGTATCACTCGATATAGAGGGAGCCTTCGACAGTGCCTGGTGGCCAGCAATAAAGGTCCGACTGGCAGAGGAAAATTGTCCACTGAATTTGAGGCGAGTCATCGATAGCTACTTAGAAAATAGGAGGGTCAGGGTTAGGTATGCTGGTGAGGAGCACATAAGAACCACAAAAAAAGGCTGCGTCCAGGGCTCCATAGGTGGACCTATACTGTGGAACCTCTTGCTGGACCCTCTCCTAAAGGACCTGGAGAGCAGGGGGTATCACTGTCAGGCCTTCGCGGACGACGTCATGCTTGTCTTCGATGGTGACACAACGTTGGAAGTTGAACGATCTGCCAATGCTGCACTGGACCACGTTCGGACATGGGGTGTTAAGAATAAATTGCGCTTCGCTCCACAAAAAACTAACGCGATGGTGTTGACCCGAAGACTTAAATATGACGCCCCGCGTCTGTCCATGGGCGGGGTTGGCATTTCGATCATCAAAGAACTAAAAATATTGGGTGTAACCATCGACGACAAGCTGACTTTTAATTCACACGTAGCCAATGTCTGCAGAAAGGCCCTGGGGGTATATAAGCAGCTAGCCAGAGCAGCAAAGGTCAGTTGGGGACTTCACCCTGAAGTCATAAAAACTATTTACGTTGCGACAATGGAACCCATTATCCTATACGCCTCCAGTGTGTGGGCTCCGGCGGCTAAGAAGCTTGGGGTCCGGAAAAAATTGGGAGCGGTGCAACGGGGCATTGCTCAAAAAATGTGCAGGGCATATCGAACTGTGTCCCTGAACTCTGCGCTCCTTTTAAGCGGTATGCTCCCACTCGATCTTCGAGTAAGTGAAGCAGCCTCCCTATACGAGGCTAGAAAGGGACGGCCTAACGACAAGCTATGCGGCAGAGAAGTAGAGTTGATGGTCTCCGCCAAAGATTGCCTTCACCCAGCTCTGTATATCGACCTAGAAATTAAAAGCCTGGCAAACCAACAACAGTTCGATGCCGAGAGCGAACATAATGTTCGTATCTTTACGGACGGGAGCAAGATCGAGGGCAAGGTGGGCGCTGGTTTATCATTTTGGAGTGCGAACCGCGAAACTAGGGCCCTGAAACTTGCTCTCCCGAGTTATGCGACCGTCTATCAGGCGGAGCTCCTGGCGATATGCAGAGCAACGAGAGAGATTTTAGGAAATGCTGGACAGTCATTTGCAATCCTGAGTGATTCGATGGCGGCCCTTACAGCGATCGGGAACTACAGCTCTCTGCATCCCCTAGCCGTAGAAGCTAGAGGAAATCTAAGATCAGCATTCCTCCAAGGCAAAACAGTGGTTTTGTTTTGGATTAAGGCTCATATAGGCTTAGCAGGGAATGAGAGAGCTGATGAACTCGCTAAGAATGCGGCTCTCAATCTGAAGCGGAGACCTGATTATGACTTGTGCCCTATTTCATTCGTCAGGCGAAGCCTGCGCCAGGCTACGCTTGACGAGTGGAATAAGAGATATAAGATAGAAGAAACAGCTTCAACCACGAAGCTATTTTTCCCGGACGCAGTTGAGGCGTATAGAATTATAAGAAAGCAGGTCCCAACGAATATCACGACACAGGTTATGACGGGGCACGGTGGCTTTTCTGAGTACTTGAATCGTTTTAAGTGCAAGGATAGCCCATCGTGTGTATGCGATCCTGATGAGGTAGAAACGGTGTCCCATATAATATTGAAGTGCCCAGTTTTCATGAAAGAGAGATATGATCTCGAACAGCAACTGGGTGTTATATTAGACGCTGATGCCATAAGTGGCATTATAAAAAGCAAATATAGGCAAATTTTTATACACTATTGTGAAATTATATGTAAGAAAGTTGTATTAAGGAACAAAAGTAATTAAATAATGCTTGCCTAATATTATGTACAATATTTCGGTCAAGCATTAAAATTAAGAAAAAATTTAGTGATATAAGTATGTATAGAAATTAAGTACTGTAAATAAAGTACCCATCAATGTAAATCCCCTTCGAAGACAAATAAATGATAGGTTAGGTAGTTTAGTTAGATAGAAATGGGTGCCCCCCCCCATATATAGCGTGCTTGGCGAAGGATATCAGAAAGATACAGTATGAAGCATGAAAGTGCGAGAGGAATAAATGCGAGAACTTGTATGAAAGAGAAAACCGCGCAGTATAGGCTCCGATTATGTTGGAGGTAGAACGATAAAAAAAAAAAAAAAAAAAAAAAAAAAAAAATAAAATCCTAGCGGATGTGCTGCCTAGGAACGGCAGCAATATTAATATTAAGCAGCTTAAATTATAATTATATTAGTTTCGTGTTTTGTCTTATATTTATAATTAGTATGGAATAGGCTGTATAGTGTAAATAATGTATACATTGTACAAAAGCCACAATATAGTGTCAGGTCAATTTATGTAATTTTATTATTAGAAGTAGCATTAATTGTATAAAACGGTTCCCTATTCATAAGCATAGGGGCTGTTATACAACCTTAGCCTTTAAGTAGACGTGCCTAGAATAAGATAGTATTAAGTAATTAAAACTGTAAATATTTCATGTAATAGCAGATATGTATTAGATTCATAAGTGATAATGAAGGAATATGTTGAGTAGGTAAAGTCGTAGCTGTAAGATCATATGTTTAGTAAATAAGGAAAAATTTTAAAAATAATATTGTTAGTTTGTAAGCGATAAAATAAATAAAAACTTAATAAATTAGTAACCCACCCACAACCCCTACCGATCAATGGGAGGGAGAAAGTAGAGTCTTAGTTGTTCCTCGGCCCTGGAGCGAAAGCTGCCAGGGAGGTAGGCCTACTAGGAAAAAAAAAAAAAAAAAAAAAAAAAAAACCTAACCTAACCTAACCTAACCTTTTTTTTTTTTTTTTTTTTTAACGAGGAGGAAATACATTTACGTACTACCCCTGTGCACTATGTGGCACAGGGAGTGTGGGACTCAACCACTTAGACCATCTTCTACGTAGCTAGAAGTTGGCCAAGTTTGGTAATACCCAGTAAAACCTCCTCGAAAGCAGAGAGTTCCCCTTTTTGAGAGGTTCTCCGGGATCTTTGCAGGGCATTTCACCGGAGAACCTCGGGGAAGAGGCCATCAGTGGCCCTCTACTGGCTGCTAGGGGCTGGGGTTGAGAGGTCTTCTTGGACCCCTCTCCCCCTCCTGCCCCGCCCTGCTGCCCTCTGAAGGGCAACTGATGCCCTCTCTCTGTTTCTTTCGGCTTCCTCCTTCTGTAGCATTACGTGCTCGCAGAAGGAGGAAGCCGCCTTCCAGGACTCCTCGCTGTCCAGCATGCTCTTGACCATGCCAGGCAGCGAGAGGTCCTGGCCGAGCACTGTCCTCAGGTCTTGACGCCTCGTTTCCCACGCGGCGCAATTCCGGAGGGTGTGATCGGCCGTATCCTCCTCGGTGTCATCACAGTGATGACACCGAGGCGATACCTCCTTCCTCACAACCCGGCACAGATATCGTCCAAAGCAGCCATGGCCTGACAACACCTGTGCCAGGCGGAAGGAAATCTCTCCCTTTCTTCTTTTCTTCCAGTCACTTAGGACTGGAAGAATGGCGCCTATAGTGCGTGCGCCCACTTGGGAGGACTCAAGTTCCTCCCGCCACTGCCGCAAAATGGCAGTGTCAGCCGCGCGCCTTACAGACGCCTCGCGCTCCCTCCAAATTTCGCCGCCCATTTCCGCCTTAAGGCGATATAGGGCGGCGCTCATGCGAGCCTCCAAGGCCCAGGGCGGAGTGCCCGCAATAACGCAAGCCGCATCAAATGATACCGTCCGATAGCACCTGGCTATGCGGTTCGCTATCACTCGCTGCGGCCTGCGGAGGAGTGACCCATTGCCTTTTCTTTTTAAGGCATCTGCCCAGATGGGGGCCCCATACAGAGCCATGCTCTTCAGGACCCCGCTATACAGCCTCCTGACGCTTTGGGACGGCCCCCCCGCGTTTGGTAATAAACGCGCGAGAGCTCCAGCCGCCCCAACCAATCTCTCTCCGAGGTGCCTGAAGTGCGCCTCAAAGCCCCAACGGCCATCCAGCACAAGGCCTAGGTACCTCATGCAGGGGGCCACCGGGACACGCACTCCGTTCACCTCGATGAAAGCGCCAGGAGGTGGGCCCCTCCTTGGGCCGTGGAACAGGATGGCGTCCGTTTTACTTAACGCCACCCTGAGCCCCAACAGCCTGATCCGCTCAACAACAAGGGAGGTCCCGACCGAGGCCAGTAAGCCTGCCTCCCCAAAGGACCCCCCCTGGGCCACCACCAGGGTGTCGTCTGCATAGCAGAAGATGCGCATCTTGGGTAGAAGCGCACCTCGCAACACCCAGTCGTAGCCCATGTTCCAGAGGAGCGGACCCAGCACCGACCCCTGCGGGACTCCGCACTCTACGGGACGCCGCCTCATCCTCCCGTCTCCCGCCACGTAGGCCACCCGGCGCCCAACCAGGTAGTCCTTCACTATTCGGCGCAAGTACCAGGGCACCTCGAAGAAGTCGAGTGCCTCAGCAATTACGCCGAATGGGAGACTGTTGAAGGCGTTGGCTATGTCCAGGGAGACCGCCAACGCCCTCTCACCATCCGCCACCACACTCTCAACATGAGCCCTCAGCTCACTGAGGGCGTCAAGCGTCGAGCGGCCCTTCCTAAAACCGAACTGGTGTTCGGACAAGTCCGGGCCCTCGGCAGAGAGGTGGCGACTTAGGCGTGAGGCCACTATCCATTCCAGCAGCTTCCCAACCTCATCCAGCAGGACTATAGGTCGGTAAGCCGCTGGAGAATCAATTGGCCTACCCTCCTTTTTGATGAGGCATAGGCGTCCCTCCTTCCATACTTCCGGGAACCGCCCGACATTAAGACATTTGTCGAACAGTCCCCGGAGTTCCCCCTCGACATGTGGGAAGGCCAGGGCCAGGACGCGGCCGTGGATACCGTCCGGGCCCGGAGCCTTCTTCCTTGTCTTGAGGCGATCAAGGCAGAGGCCCAGTTCCACATCTGTCACGCCCTGGACCTCCCCTGTCGCCTCTCCCACAACCTCCCCCTCCCGCATCCTGGGCGGGATCAGGTCCACTGCGGTGGGGAAGAGTCCCGTGACCACTTCCTCTACAAGCGCTGGCTCCAGGACCTCGGTGAGCGGAGCCCCCCCACCCTTCAGCTTGTTTCGAGCTGAATGGTAAGGGCGCCCCCACGGGTCCCTCTCCAGGCCATCGAGAAGGTCCTTATAGGCCTTCTCTTTAGCCTGCCTGATCGCAGAGTGGAGAGCCCTCTTTCGGTCATAATATACCGTTCGAAGGCCCTCCATTACTTCAGGCGTATCGCCTCTCCGACGCCGACTCCGCAGATAGGCCCTACGGGCCCCTATGCTTTCGGTGCGTAGGACGGCTAGCTCCTGTGACCACCAGAAAACAGCCGTCCTGCGCGGGGCCCTCTTCCAACGTGGCATCGAAGAGTCTGAGAGGGACTTCATCGCCCTCTTAAAGTCAAGAGCCAGCGCTTCCACGTCGTCCGTCATAGCTGGGCCTC
The DNA here is from genome assembly GCF_905404315.1 of Leptidea sinapis. NCBI lineage: Eukaryota > Metazoa > Arthropoda > Insecta > Lepidoptera > Pieridae > Leptidea > Leptidea sinapis. The sequence goes on from NC_066282.1 coordinate 13,589, forward strand.
CGGGCCTCAGCCACGATCTTATGATCGCCACCTCCTCGGCCAATTCCCGATCAAGGTGAGTAATCACCCATCTCGGGAAGGCCGAGTTCACCCCCTCCGGTGGGATCTCAGGAGCCGGGCAGCACCTAGATGTGAGGACCCCCAGTCGGATGTACCTATGGTCCGACAGGGTCTCCACATCCTCCACCACCCGCCAGCCAGTGACCCTGCACGACGCCTCAGGGGAGGCGAGGGTAATGTCAACTATCGATGCCCCCTGAGGCCTCACGCACGTCGCTACTCCCCCGGTGTTAAGAACGACGAGACCCAGCTCAGCCGCCCATGCTACCAAGGGAGCACCCCGCACTCCGGTCATGGTGTCGCCCCAACTGCGTGAGCGACAGTTGAAGTCCCCCATGACCAATATGAGGCGGGACCTGGCCCTCCTGATGGCCGGCCCAAGGCAGCCCAGGAAGCCCTCAAACTCCCACAGAGGTCTGTTAGGAGAAAAATATACCCCCACCACTGTTAGAGGGCCCCAGTCTGCTACGACAAAGCCATCCCCCCTTTCCCGAGCTATCAGGGGCGGACGATATAATAAGGGCCCTGAGAAGTCAAAATAAGTATCTATTCCAGAACCTCAAAAAAGAAGAGGATAGGGCGGAGGTTAGATACAGAAAAAGGACGAGGAACCCTCATGTTAATAATGTAGTCATCAAAGTATCCCCTACGATCTGGAGAAGAGCCACGGAGACTGGATTTCTACATATAGACCTACAAAGGGTGAAGGTCGAAGACCAAACCCCGCTAGTGCAATGCACGCGCTGCCTAGGCTTCGGACATGGTAAGCGCTTCTGTAGGGAATCGACTGATTTGTGCAGCCACTGTGGCGGTCCACATCTTCGTACAGAGTGCGCTGATCGCCTTGCGGGTATCCCACCTAAATGTCAAAATTGTTCCAAAGAAAAACACGAGAATGTGGAACATAATGCGTTTAGTTTGGATTGCCCCCTACGCCGTAAATGGGACAAACTCGCCAGATCAACTGTGTCATACTGCTGAGAACACCCCAAAGGACAAACACCCCTATAAGATCATTCAAGCAAACCTTCAAAAAAAGAAACTGGCAACGAATGAGCTTCTTCTGGAAGCTGCAAAGCGTAGAGTTGCAGCGGCACTCCTCCAGGAACCTTACGTTGGAGCTGAGAAGGCTTTGAGAAGTCATAGAGGTGTGCGTATCTTCCAGTGCACTGAGACGGGAGAAGGTACTGTTAAAGCAGCGATAGCGATCTTTGACCACGACCTAAACGTTGTTCAGTACCCCAAGCTCACTACACATAACATCACAGTAGTGGGAATCCAGACCAGCGCCTGGAGGATCGCCCTGGTCTCGTACTATTTTGAGCCAGACCAGCCCATACAACCTTATATAGAAAGGCTTAAAGCCATTGTGGAAGAAGTGGGACCCGGATTCCTGGTAATTGGGGGAGATGCCAATGCTAAAAGCCCATGGTGGGGAAGCATATCAGAAGATCATAGGGGTGAGGAAATGTCAGGGGCTCTCGAGGAAATGGGCCTCAACGTCATAAACCAAGGGGAAATTCCGACCTTCGACACCATCAGAGGGAGCCAGCGGTTCAGCAGCCACGTAGATATCACCGCGTGTTCAACTGACATCTTGGACTTGGTGGATGACTGGAAAATTGACGAAGGTCTTACGAGTTCCGACCACAACGGCATCCTTTTTAACATCAGACTGCAAAGATCCAAGGGCATCAAAATACATAGATTAACAAGAGTTTACAACACACGTAAAGCTAATTGGACCAACTTTCGAAAAGAACTTAGCCAATTGATTCAAGAAAATAATATCTCTACAAACGTAATAGAAAAACTAGCAACAACAAAACAATTAGAAGAAATAGTTAATAAATACACGACAGCAATCAAAGATGCTTGTACTAAATCAATGCCCTTGAGGAAATCAACTGAGATTCTGAGAATGCCGTGGTGGTCCGACAAACTTGAAAACCTGAAAAAGGAAGTCTCCACCAGAAAGCGGAGGATACGATGTGCTGCACCAGTCCGCAGGTCGAAGGTCGTTGAAGAATACCTGAAATTAAAAGAGGAGTACGAACGAGAGGCAGCGAGAGCGCAAGTTGAGAGCTGGAAGGAGTTCTGCGCCAAGCAGGACAATGAGGGGGTCTGGGAGGGTATTTATCGAGTTATAGGCCGGACAAGCGAAAGAAAAGAAGACGTACCGCTAGTAAGCAATGGGAATGTACTAAATGCTAATGACTCTGTAAAGCTCTTAGCAGAAACCTTCTATCCAGAAGATGACGCAAGTAGCGATAACGCAGATCATTGCGATACTAGGAGGAAGGCCGGTCTAGTAAACCTTGGAGACCAAAATTATTCTTGTGACCCACCGTTTACGATGCTTGAGCTAACGCTAGCTGCCAGGTCATTTAACTCCAAAAAGGCTCCAGGAGTGGATGGATTCACAGCCGACATATGCTTGCAAGCCATTACAACCGCCACAAATTTAGCTCTGTCTCTATTTAATAAATGCTTACAGCTCCACTATTTCCCGGAAGCATGGAAGGAGGCTATCGTTGTTATCCTTCGGAAACCGGGGAAAAGCGATTATACGACGCCAAAGGCCTATAGACCGATTGGTCTTTTGCCGATACTGGGCAAGATCCTCGAAAAGTTGTTGGTGGCTCGTCTTAAATTCTATTTAATCCCAAGGATGAGTACTCGCCAGTACGGCTTTATGCCACAGAGGAGCACCGAAGACTCCCTCTATACACTGATGCAGCATATAAACGGAAAACTTGATAAGAAGAAAATCATAACGCTTGTATCACTCGATATAGAGGGAGCCTTCGACAGTGCCTGGTGGCCAGCAATAAAGGTCCGACTGGCAGAGGAAAATTGTCCACTGAATTTGAGGCGAGTCATCGATAGCTACTTAGAAAATAGGAGGGTCAGGGTTAGGTATGCTGGTGAGGAGCACATAAGAACCACAAAAAAAGGCTGCGTCCAGGGCTCCATAGGTGGACCTATACTGTGGAACCTCTTGCTGGACCCTCTCCTAAAGGACCTGGAGAGCAGGGGGTATCACTGTCAGGCCTTCGCGGACGACGTCATGCTTGTCTTCGATGGTGACACAACGTTGGAAGTTGAACGATCTGCCAATGCTGCACTGGACCACGTTCGGACATGGGGTGTTAAGAATAAATTGCGCTTCGCTCCACAAAAAACTAACGCGATGGTGTTGACCCGAAGACTTAAATATGACGCCCCGCGTCTGTCCATGGGCGGAGTTGGCATTTCGATCATCAAAGAACTAAAAATATTGGGTGTAACCATCGACGACAAGCTGACTTTTAATTCACACGTAGCCAATGTCTGCAGAAAGGCCCTGGGGGTATATAAGCAGCTAGCCAGAGCAGCAAAGGTCAGTTGGGGACTTCACCCTGAAGTCATAAAAACTATTTACGTTGCGACAATGGAACCCATTATCCTATACGCCTCCAGTGTGTGGGCTCCGGCGGCTAAGAAGCTTGGGGTCCGGAAAAAATTGGGAGCGGTGCAACGGGGCATTGCTCAAAAAATGTGCAGGGCATATCGAACTGTGTCCCTGAACTCTGCGCTCCTTTTAAGCGGTATGCTCCCACTCGATCTTCGAGTAAGTGAAGCAGCCTCCCTATACGAGGCTAGAAAGGGACGGCCTAACGACAAGCTATGCGGCAGAGAAGTAGAGTTGATGGTCTCCGCCAAAGATTGCCTTCACCCAGCTCTGTATATCGACCTAGAAATTAAAAGCCTGGCAAACCAACAACAGTTCGATGCCGAGAGCGAACATAATGTTCGTATCTTTACGGACGGGAGCAAGATCGAGGGCAAGGTGGGCGCTGGTTTATCATTTTGGAGTGCGAACCGCGAAACTAGGGCCCTGAAACTTGCTCTCCCGAGTTATGCGACCGTCTATCAGGCGGAGCTCCTGGCGATATGCAGAGCAACGAGAGAGATTTTAGGAAATGCTGGACAGTCATTTGCAATCCTGAGTGATTCGATGGCGGCCCTTACAGCGATCGGGAACTACAGCTCTCTGCATCCCCTAGCCGTAGAAGCTAGAGGAAATCTAAGATCAGCATTCCTCCAAGGCAAAACAGTGGTTTTGTTTTGGATTAAGGCTCATATAGGCTTAGCAGGGAATGAGAGAGCTGATGAACTCGCTAAGAATGCGGCTCTCAATCTGAAGCGGAGACCTGATTATGACTTGTGCCCTATTTCATTCGTCAGGCGAAGCCTGCGCCAGGCTACGCTTGACGAGTGGAATAAGAGATATAAGATAGAAGAAACAGCTTCAACCACGAAGCTATTTTTCCCGGACGCAGTTGAGGCGTATAGAATTATAAGAAAGCAGGTCCCAACGAATATCACGACACAGGTTATGACGGGGCACGGTGGCTTTTCTGAGTACTTGAATCGTTTTAAGTGCAAGGATAGCCCATCGTGTGTATGCGATCCTGATGAGGTAGAAACGGTGTCCCATATAATATTGAAGTGCCCAGTTTTCATGAAAGAGAGATATGATCTCGAACAGCAACTGGGTGTTATATTAGACGCTGATGCCATAAGTGGCATTATAAAAAGCAAATATAGGCAAATTTTTATACACTATTGTGAAATTATATGTAAGAAAGTTGTATTAAGGAACAAAAGTAATTAAATAATGCTTGCCTAATATTATGTACAATATTTCGGTCAAGCATTAAAATTAAGAAAAAATTTAGTGATATAAGTATGTATAGAAATTAAGTACTGTAAATAAAGTACCCATCAATGTAAATCCCCTTCGAAGACAAATAAATGATAGGTTAGGTAGTTTAGTTAGATAGAAATGGGTGCCCCCCCCCCATATATAGCGTGCTTGGCGAAGGATATCAGAAAGATACAGTATGAAGCATGAAAGTGCGAGAGGAATAAATGCGAGAACTTGTATGAAAGAGAAAACCGCGCAGTATAGGCTCCGATTATGTTGGAGGTAGAACGATAAAAAAAAAAAAAAAAAAAAAAACCTAACCTAACCTAACCTAACCTAACCTAACCTAACCTAACCTAACCTAACCTAACCGGCTGCTGCCCTCTTTGCCTTGGTCGAGCACATTAGAGCTGAAGTCAGGGCAAAGAGGGTAGTTTTGATGGTGTCTCTAGACATAGAGGGGGCATTCGACAGCGCCTGGTGGCCAGCTATTAAACACCAGCTGGCCGCCAGGAAGTGCCCGGGGAACCTATACTCCACCGTGTGCAGCTACCTCAACGACCGGGAGGTCATTATTCGATACGCGGGCGCCGAATGCGTATGGCCCACGACCAAAGGGTGCGTTCAGGGATCGATGGGGGGGCCCATATTCTGGAACCTCCTGATCGATCCGTTGCTGGGCGCCCTCGAGGAAGAGGGCCTGCGCGTGCAAGCCTTCGCCGACGACGTAGTGCTCGTCTTCTCGGGCTCCTCTCCGGAGACTATCGCGCGGACCGCTAACTCCGTCCTCCGGCGGGTCTACGACTGGGGCTTGGACAACAAGCTGCGATTTGCTCCACACAAAACCAACGCCATGGTGATCACCAAAAAACTGAAACTAACACCAATTCAGATCACCATGGGCGGCGAAAGCATAAAGATGGTCACTGAAACCAAGATCCTGGGTCTTATAATTGACCACAGGTTGTCTTTTAAGCCGCACGTCATTGACGTTTGCCGAAAGGCAACGGCCATCTATGGCCAATTGTCAAGGGCGGCTAAGACAACCTGGGGTCTGAACCCAGAGGTGGTCAGGACCATCTACATCGCCGCTGTGGAGCCAATCGTACTATACGCTTCAAGCGTCTGGGTCCCAGCCGTAGATCAAGTCGGAGTGCGGAAGTTGCTAGACGCAGTTCAGCGCGGGTTCGCGCGGAAGATCAGCCGGGCCTACAAAACCGCCAGTTTGAGTGCGACGCTGATCCTGTCAGGTATCTTGCCACTCGACCTGAGAATCCGAGAGGCAGCAGAACTGTACCGCTATAAAAGGGGCGAGGACATTGATGGTATGGCAGACAGGAAGGCTGAACAGCGGGTTAGCTTCCTGGATGCTCCCCATCCAGCCCTCGCTCCTGAGGTAGAATTCTGTTGCCTCGAGGAGACACAGGCCGAAACCGGCGTGGTAGAAGTGCAGGATGACCAAGGAGAAGGAGAGGGTTATCTGCAGGTCTACACCGACGGCAGCAAGATACAGGGCAGGGTTGGAGCCGGAATTTCATACAGGCGGCGAGGCCTGGAAGTCAGAGCAAGAAAACTCAAATTAGAGAATTATTGCTCTGTCTTCCAAGCAGAAATGTGCGCTATTTCGAAGGCTATCGAGGACATCTTGAAGATGCCCGATATGAAGGTCGAGATCCTTAGTGACTCCAGGTCGTCGCTGGAGCTGCTAAGGGATCGATCTTCGTTCCACCCGATAGCCTTCGAAACTAAAAACCTTATCCAGCGGGCCCGAAATATGGGTAAAACCATTCGGTTCCGCTGGGTTCGGGCGCATGTAGGTATTGAGGGGAACGAGAGGGCTGACCACTTGGCGAAGGACGCGGCGCTCCGTTCGAAGTTGAGGTCTGCATACGATGGAGTGCCGGTTTCCACTCTTCGCCGCAACATCTTGGGCAGGACCCTTGAGGTCTGGCAGGAGCGCTACACCGCGGGTCAAACTGCAAGTGTTACAAAAGCGTTCCTGCCAGACGTCAAGGTGTCTTATAAGCTGATACGGGAGGAGCCCTTCTCCGCTTTTATGGCCCAGGTCATCACGGGCCACGGCGGTTTCGCAGCGTATCTCCACCGGTTTGGCCTGAAGGATAGCCCAGTGTGTATATGCGACGGTCAAACGGACGAAAGCGCATTGCACCTGGTGCTCGACTGCCCTAGGTTTGGCCGGTGGAGGTTCGAATTGGAACTGCAGAGCGGAGTGGCTGTACTAGAGGCAAACCTACCCCACCTTATAACGCGACCCACTAGGCAGCTGTTCGAGTCGTTCTGCTATAAAATCCTAGCGGATGTGCTGCCTAGGAACGGCAGCAATATTAATATTAAGCAGCTTAAATTATAATTATATTAGTTTCGTGTTTTGTCTTGTATTTATAATTAGTATGGAATAGGCTGTATAGTGTAAATAATGTATACATTGTACAAAAGCCACAATATAGTGTTAGGTCAATTTATGTAATTTTATTATTAGAAGTAACATTAATTGTATAAAACGGTTCCCTATGCATAAGCATAGGGGCTGTTATACAACCTTAGCCTTTAAGTAGACGTGCCTAGAATAAGATAGTATTAAGTAATTAAAACTGTAAATATTTCATGTAATAGCAGATATGTATTAGATTCATAAGTGATAATGAAGGAATATGTTGAGTAGGTAAACTCGTAGCTGTAAGATCATATGTTTAGTAAATAAGGAAAAATTTAAAAAATAATATTGTTAGTTTGTAAGCGATAAAATAAATAAAAACTTAATAAATTAGTAACCCACCCACAACCCCTACCGATCAATGGGAGGGAGAAAGTAGAGTCTTAGTTGTTCCTCGGCCCTGGAGCGAAAGCTGCCAGGGAGGTAGGCCTACTAGGAAAAAAAAAAAAAAAAAAAAAAAAAAAAAACCTAACCGGCTGTAAAGACCCGGCTTGGGGCCAACTCTGGCCTCCAAGTTCAAGAGGCGAAGGGTAAGAACCCGATGGTAATCATCAGGGACGTACTCGCTTGCCTCAAGGACGAGGAGGTCATCGGAGCCCTAAGAGCACAGAATCGGGAGCTCTTTACAGGCCTCCAAAAAGACCACGAAACGGTAGAAACATGCTTTCGCCGTAGGTGCCGCAACCCGCACCTCACTCATGTTGTCCTGCGTGTGGCCCCTCCGCTCTGGCACCGTATGACGGACGAGGGATCTGTCCACCTGGACCTTAAGCGGTCTAAAGTGGAGGACTTCTCGCCCGTCATACAGTGCTCGAAATGCTTAGCATTCGGACACGGTCGGCGTCACTGCAAAGAGTCTTCGGACCTTTGCAGCCACTGCGGGGGGCCACACGTAAGGTCCGAATGCCCCGATTATGTCACGGGGGAGCCGCCCAGCTGCGTCAACTGCAGACACGCAAAGCTGGATAAGACCGACCACGGTGCGTTTAGCAGCGACTGTCCGGTGAGGCGGAAATGGGATGCCATTGCCCGCCTTGGCGTGTGTTACTGCTAAGGGCACCGCGGTTGTGTTTCCAGGCGGTCGTGGGCTCGGGGATGCTGCTTCAAGGCATATGATACAGGTTAACCTGCAGCGGAAGCGATTGGCAACCGATGAGCTGATGGCTGAAGCTGTCAGCCAGAAGGTGAGCCTGGCAATGCTGCAGGAACCCTACACAAGTAATCAAGGTGCCTTGAAGCGGTATCCGGGGGTCCGCGTCTATCAGATGGACCAGGGGACAAGTAGAATCAATCCCGCAAAGGCCGCAATAGCGGTCTTTGATAAAGACCTCCAGGTTAGGTGTGACCCGAGCCTCCAGTCGGAGAACATAGTGGCAATCACCATTGAGTTCTCCGACTGGACACTTGGGATAGTATCCGCCTACCTGGAAGGGGATAAGCCCCTGGACCCATACCTGGAACGTCTATCCAGCGTCCGATCCAAATTGGGAACCTTGAGTGTTGTGATCGGAGGTGACTTTAATGCGTGGAGCCCCTGGTGGGGTAGCACGCTCGAGGACCACCGGGGAACCGAATTGGCAGGGTACTTTGATGACAACGAGCTGCACATCCTAAACACTGGGACCGAACCCACATTTCAGGTGGTTCGGGAAGGTCGGCTCTGCACAAGCAGAGTCGACATCACGGTGTGCAGCCAAAGTATCCTGTCAAGGATGGAGTCCTGGAGGGTGGACCCAGACATGGTCAGTTCCGATCACAATGCCCTAAGGATAGGCCTTCGCACAGGTCGTGCGAAAGCACCTGGCCCAGCACCAACCACTCGGGTTTACAACACAAGAAAGGCAAACTGGGATAAGTTCCGAAAGGAACTTATCCTACAGTTACAAAACCGCCAAATCCGAGTGGATAAAGTGTCGGCCATAACCGCCCCCGAGGATATCGAACACGTTGTCCTCGAATATCAGGAGGCGGTTCGTCATGCGTGCGAGGCCGCCATCCCAAAGTTGAAGCGAACACTGAAGTATGAACCACCTTGGATGACCTCCGAACTTCTGGCCCTAAAGCGCGACGCGATTACTAAAAAGAATCGCGTGCGCTGCGCGGCCCCAACAAGGAGGGAATTCGTCGTCCGCCAGTACCTGGATGCCCGGGAAAAGTATGAGTCTGCCGCACAAGCGGCTCAGACCCATAGCTGGAAGGAGTACTGCACAGCGCAAACGGGCGAGAGCTTGTGGGACGGTATTTACAGAGTCCTCCGTCAAACCTCGAAAAAACAAGAAGATAAACTTCTTGTGAGGGACGGAGTGACTCTGGATCCCAAGCAAAGTGCAGAGCTCCTTGCAGCTACGTTCTTCCCGGACGACAGGTTGGAGGACGACAGTCCCGTACATTCCGCAATAAGGAGGGAGGCGGACCGCCCTCTGTGTGAGTTAGCTTGCGCAGGGGACGATCCGCCTTTCACCCTTGCGGAACTCAGGGAGGCGGTTCACGGCTTCAGTGCTCGTAAAGCTCCTGGATCGGACGCGTTCTCTGCAGACATCAGTGCCAAGAGCATTGAGGCAGATGAGCGGCTCTTCCTAGAGATCGCCAACAGGTGCCTCGCTGTGGGATACTTCCCGAAGCCATGGAAGCGTGCGGCAGTCGTGATACTTCCCAAGCCGGGAAAGTCCGACTACCATCATCCAAAGTCTTACCGTCCGATTGGACTCTTGTCCGTCCACGGTAAGACTTTGGAGAAAATGATGGTACGTCGGATAAAGTGGCACGTACTGCCGACGCTGAATCCGGCTCAATTCGGATTTATGCCACAGCGAAGCACTGAGGATGCCCTCTTTGCCTTGATCGAGCACATCAGAGCTGAGGTCAGGGCAAAGAGGGTAGTCCTAATGGTGTCTCTAGACATAGAGTGGGCATTCGATAGCGCCTGGTGGCCAGCTATTAAACATCAGCTGGCCGCCAGGAAATGCCCCGGGAACCTGTACTCCGCCGTATGCAGTTACCTCAGTGATCGTGAGATCACCATTCGTTATGCGGGCGCCGAGTGCGTGAGGCCCACGACCAAGGGGTGCGTTCAGGGATCGATTGGGGGACCCATATTCTGGAACCTCCTGATCGATCCATTGCTGGGCGCCCTCGAGGAAGAGGGCCTACGCGTGCAAGCCTTCGCCGACGACGTAGTGCTCGTCTTCTCGGGCTCCTCTCCGGAGACTATCGCGCGGACCGCTAATTCCGTCCTCCGGCGGGTCTACGACTGGGGCTTGGACAACAAGCTGCGATTTGCTCCACACAAGACCAACGCCATGGTGATCACTAAGAAACTGAAATTAACACCTATTCAGATCACCATGGGCGGCGAATGTATAAAGATGGTAACCGAAACCAAAATCCTGGAACTTACTATCGACCACAGGTTGTCTGTTAAGCCACATGTCGCCGAAGTTTGCCGTAAGGCAACGGCCATTTATGGCCAACTATCAAGGGCGGCTAAGACAACCTGGGGTCTGAACCCAGAGGTGGTCAGGACCATCTACATCGCCGCTGTGGAGCCAATCGTACTATACGCTTCAAGCGTCTGGGTCCCAGCCGTAGATCAAGTCGGAGTGCGGAAGCTGCTGGACGCGGTTCAGCGGGGGTTCGCGCGCAAGATCAGCCGGACCTACAAAACCGCCAGTTTGAGTGCGGCGCTGATCCTGTCAGGTATATTGCCACTCGACCTGAGGATCCGAGAGGCGGCAGAATTGTACCGCTATAAAAGGGGTGAGGACATTGATGGTATGGCAGACAGGAAGGCTGAACAGCGGGTTAGCTTCCTGGATGCTCCCCATCCAGCCCTCGCTCCTGAGGTAGAATTCTGTTGCCTCGAGGAGACACAGGCCGAAACCGCCGTGGTAGAAGTGCAGGATGACCAAGGAGAAGGAGAGGGTTATCTGCAGGTCTACACCGACGGCAGCAAGATACAGGGCAGGGTTGGAGCCGGAATTTCATACAGGCGGCGAGGCCTGGAAGTCAGAGCAAGGAAACTCAAATTAGAGGATTATTGCTCTGTCTTCCAGGCCGAGATGTGCGCAATTTCGAAGGCTATCGAGGACATCTTGAAGATGCCCGACATGAAGGTCGAGATCCTTAGTGACTCCAGGTCGTCGCTGGAGCTGCTAAGGGATCGATCATCATTTAACCCGATAGCCTTCGAAATCAAAAACCTGAT